>NC_090646.1:1615000-1640000 GCF_040937935.1 Hyperolius riggenbachi | reverse complement strand
CACACCTTATGAAAAGATATCACAGCTTATCAAAGATATCACACCTTATGAAAAGATATCACACCTTATCAAACATATCACACCTTATCAAAGATATCACACCTTATCAGAGATATCACACCTTATCAAAGATATCACACCTTATGAAAATATATCACAGCTTATCAAAGATATCACACCTTTTGAAAATATTTCACACCTTATGAAAAGATATCACACCTTATCAAAGATATCACACCTTATCAAAGATATCACACCTTATCAAAGATATCACACCTTATCAGAGATATCACACCTTATCAAAGACATCACACCTTACCAGAGATATCACACTTTATCAAAGATATCACACCTTCTGAAAATATATCACACCTTATCAAAGATATCACACCTTATCAAAGATATCACACCTTATCAAAGATATCACACCTTATGAAAAGATATCACACCTTATCAAAGATATCACACCTTATCAAAGATATCACACCTTCTGAAAAGATATCACACCTTATCAAAGATATCACACCTTATCAAAGATATCACACCTTATCAAAGATATATCACAGCTTATCTAAGATATCACACCTTATCAAAGATATCACACCTTATGAAAATATATCACACCTTATGAAAAGATATCACAGCTTATCTAAGATATCACACCTTATCAAATATATCACACCTTCTGAAAAGATATCACACCTTATCAAAGATATCACACCTTATCAAAGATATCACACCTTATCAAAGATATCACACCTTATGAAAAGATATCACAGCTTATCTAAGATATCGCACCTTATGAAAAGATATCACACCTTATGAAAAGATATCACACCTTATTAAAGATATCACACCTTATCAAAGATATCACACCTTATCAGAGATATCACACCTTATCAAAGATATCACACTGTATGAAAAGATATCACACCTTATCAAAGATATCACACCTTATCAAAGATATCACACCTTATCAAAGATATCACACCTTATGAAAAGATATCACACCTTATCAAAGATATCACACCTTATCAAAGATATCACACTGTATGAAAAGATATCACAGCTTATCAAAGATATCACACCTTATCAAAGATATCACACCTTATCAGAGATATCACACCTTATCAAAGACATCACACCTTACCAGAGATATCACACTTTATCAAAGATATCACACCTTCTGAAAATATATCACACCTTATCAAAGATATCACACCTTATCAAAGATATCACACCTTATCAAAGATATCACACCTTATGAAAAGATATCACACCTTATCAAAGATATCACACCTTATCAAAGATATCACACCTTCTGAAAAGATATCACACCTTATCAAAGATATCACACCTTATCAAAGATATCACACCTTATGAAAATATATCACAGCTTATCTAAGATATCACACCTTATCAAAGATATCACACCTTATCAAAGATATCACACCTTATGAAAATATATCACACCTTATGAAAAGATATCACAGCTTATCTAAGATATCACACCTTATCAAATATATCACACCTTCTGAAAAGATATCACACTTTATCAAAGATATCACACCTTATCAAAGATATCACACCTTATCAAAGATATCACACCTTATGAAAAGATATCACAGCTTATCTAAGATATCGCACCTTATGAAAAGATATCACACCTTATGAAAAGATATCACACCTTATCAAAGATATCACACCTTATCAAAGATATCACACCTTATCAGAGATATCACACCTTATCAAAGATATCACACTGTATGAAAAGATATCACACCTTATCAAAGATATCACACCTTATCAAAGATATCACACCTTATCAAAGATATCACACCTTATGAAAAGATATCACACCTTATCAAATATATCACACCTTATCAAAGATATCACACTGTATGAAAAGATATCACAGCTTATCAAAGATATCACACCTTATGAAAAGATATCAGGCTTGATTCACAAAGCGGTGCTAACCTACTTAGCACGTCTAAAGTCTTTAGACGTGCTAACCAGGGTGCTAAGTAGGTTAGCACCGGATTTCTGAATCAGATCATGCGCTAAGTATCGCGCACAAAGTTTTACGCGTGCTAAGTCCCATAGGCTTTAATGGGCACCTCGCGCGGAGCGCCCTGCGCTCGGTGCAGTGCGCTCATAAAGTTTTGCGCGCAAAAAGCTCGTTTAGACGTGCTAAGGGGGTTTTCACAGGAGTGCTAACAGTTAGCACCGCTTTGTGAATCAAGCCCTTTAGGCGTGTTAACCAGGGTGCTAAGTAAGTTAGCACCGTTTCTAAAATCAGATCACGCGCAAAGTTTTACGCGCGTAAACTTTTACGCGCGCATAGTCCAGTGCGCACAAAACGTCGCATAGAGCTTAATTGCATTGCGTGCGTAAACTTTTCGCACGTAAAAGTTTACGCGCGTAAAAGTTTACGCGCAAAACTTTGCGCGCAAGTTTTTTTTATCATGCCTAAACGGGGCTTTTCAGAAGCGTGCTAACAGTTAGCACTGCTTACTGAATCAAGCCCTTGATCAAATATATCACAACTGATCAAAGATATCACACCTTATCAAAGATATCACACCTTCTGAAAAGATATCACACCTTATCAAAGATATCACACCTTATCAAATATATCACAACTGATCAAAGATATCACACCTTATCAAAGACATCACATCTTATCAATTATATCACAACTGATCAAAGATAACACACCTTATCAAAGATATCACACCTTATCAAAGATATCACACCTTCTGAAAAGATATCACACCTTATCAAAGATATCACACCTTATCAAAGATATCACACCTTATCAAAGAGATCACACATTATCAAATATATCACAACTGATCAAAGATAACACACCTTATCAAAGATATCACATCTTATCAAATATATCACACCTTAACAAAGATATCACACCTTATCAAAGATATCACACCTTAACAAAGATATCACACCTTATCAAAGATATCACACCTTATCAACACGCCTTATCAGAGTAGCATAGGCACTGGCACTCGTCCTGCCCTGAGCCCCTGCGGATTTGTACCGCTCACTATGCTACTCTGATAAGGTGTATTATTTTTGATAAGGTGTGATATCTGTGATAAGGTGTGATATCTTTGTTAAGGTGTGATATCTTTGTTAAGGTGTGATATATTTGATAAGGTGTGATATCTGTGATATCTTTGTTAAGGTGAGATATCTTTGTTAAGGTGTGATATATTTGATAAGCTGTGATATCTTTGATAAGGTGTGCTATCTTTGATAAGGTGTGATATCTTTCATAAGGTGTGATATTTTTGATAAGGTGTGATATCTTTGTTAAAGGGAACCAGAGAGGACGAAGAAAAGCTTGTATACATACCTGGGGCTTCCTCCAGCCCCATACGCCTGGATAGCTCCCACGCCGCCGTCCTCCGCTTGCTGGAACCGCCGGTACCGGGTCCCCTCATTGCCGCGAGTCGGCCAGTCGGCCGGCGGATGCGGCCAATTCTCTGCATCACAGGGGGCTCCCTCCATACAGGTACGCGTGCGGCTGCCTACTGCGCAGCCGCATGCGTACGGGTATGGAGGGAGCCCCTGTAATGCGGACAATTGGCCGCGTCCGCCGGAAGTGACGGGCCCGGTACCGGCGGATCTAGGTAGCGGAGGATGGCGGCGTTGGAGCGATTCAGACTTATGGGGCTGGAGGAAGCCCCAGGTATGTATACAAGCTTTTTTCTATTTCAACGCAGCATTCCTCTCTGGTTCCCTTTAAGGCGTGATATCTTTGATGAGGTGTGATATCTTTGATAAGGTGTGTGTAACGATTGTGGAATTATCTCCGTGGTCAGCGCACAAGATGTGCGCTGACACGGCAGAAGTCCTCCACAAGCGTATAAAAGGAGAGAACCGAGCTTTGGTGCAAAGCACCAGTAGAGGGAAATTCCCACCGGCAGATGGAGCTGTGGAGTGCAGAGGAGCAAGCCTCTGAACTGCAACAGATGCCAGATGGGAATTGTCCGAATTGCAACAATGCAGGGCAAGATAGCCCTTAAAGAGAGAGAGCACAGAGACAGGATGTATGTGTGTCCACCAATCTAGCCGCCACCCAGCGACGATGAACACACAACCATGAAGACCATGTGGGAAAGCAATCGCAAGAGATGGCGATTGCTAACAGCGACACATGACTGAGCAGGATTGAGCATGAGAGTAGCAAAGGCACAGCAAACAAGAACAATAAGGAAAATAACAAACGCTAACTAAACGCAAACACCACACTCATTCGCAACAGCGAACGCGTTTATGGCGCGGTCTCCGCACGTTAAGCGCAACAGAGACAAGCACGCCACCCTAACTAACCAACGACACACAAACACGAAATAGACAAACAAACAAACAAACAAACACAGAACATTTATATCGCGCTTTTCTCCTGGCGGACTCAAAGCGCCAGAGCTGCAGCCACTAGGACGCGCTCTATAGGCAGTAGCAGTGTTAGGGAGACTTGCCCAAGGTCTCCTACTGAATAAGGTGCTGGCTTACTGAACAGGCAGAGCCGAGATTCGAACCCAGGTCTCCTGCGTCAGAGGCAGAGCCCTTAACCATTACTCCATTCAGCCACAGCTGAATAGAGAACGCAAACGCTTGCTTAACGGTTACCCCACCGAGCCTACAGCAAGTGTTCGTATCAGACAAGACAGAGAGAAGAAGCAGCCAGCAGCAACCACAGCTCTGGCCTACACTCCCAGACAGAGTACAAAAGGAACCACCGCTGCTACTGCTAGAGCGAGTGCGATCCGGGTTCAGGGACAGGACAGGGAGGATCCACTGCTCTTTCCGCCCGAGCAAGTGTGAACCAAGTAGGGAAACAGAGTTAGCAAGATCCACTGCTCTTTCCGCCAGAGCGAGTGTGATCCAAGTACAGAAACAGAGCTTAGTAGGATCCACTGCTCTTTCCGCCCGAGCAAGTGTGATCCAAGTACAGAAACAGAGCTTAGCAGGATCCACTGCTCTTTCCGCCAGAGCGAGTGTGATCCAAGTACAGAAACAGAGCTTAGTAGGATACACTGCTCTTTCCGCCAGAGCGAGTGTGATCCAAGTACAGAAACAGAGCTTAGTAGGATACACTGCTCTTTCCGCCAGAGCAAGTGTGATCCAAGTACAGAAACAGAGCTTAGTAGGATCCACTGCTCCTTCCGCCAGAGCAAGTGTGATCCAAGTACAGAAACAGAGCTTAGCAGGATCCACTGCTCTTTCCGCCAGAGCAAGTGTGATCCAGGTTCAGGACCAAACGATTCACCATCGCCAACCGCTGGCGACAGTGCAATCGCAAGGACAACAGAAGACAGAACAGGCAATACAAATAATACAACCTGACTGTACTAGAGGGATGCCTAATGCAGTCCCCAGAACTACTCTAAGATATCTTTAGCAAACAATAGCAAGGCTGACACTCCAGGAGTGTTTTAGCAGTAACAAACCATGATGACCAGCAAAGGATTGTGGGATCACATGGTATTTATGCTGCAAGCCTTCAAGGGAGGCGACTAGGCAATTTGCATAATCAGTATTAGTGTTGGGCGAACACCTGGATGTTCGGGTTCGCGAACGTTCGCCGAACATGGCCGCGATGTTCGGGTGTTCGCGCCAAACTCCGAACATAATGGAAGTCAATGGGGACCCGAACTTTCGTGCTTTCTAAAGCTTTCTTACATGCTACATACCCCAAATTTGCAGGGTATGTGCACCTTGGGAGTGGGTACAAGAGGAAAAAAAGATTTAGCAAAAAGAGCTTATAGTTTTTGAGAAAATTGATTGTAAAGTTTCAAAGGAAAAACTGTCTTTTAAATGCGGAAAATGTCATGTTTCTTTGCACAGGTAACATGCTTATTGCCGCCATGCAGTCATAAATGTAATACAGATGAGAGGTTCAATAAACAGGGACCGGCAACGCTAACCCAGCAGCAGCAGCAGCACACGTGATGGAACAGGAGGAGGCGCAGGAGGAGAAGGCCACGCTTTGAGACACAACAACCCAGGCCTTGCATGAGGACAAGAAGCGTGCGGATAGCATGCTTTTTACCGCCATGCAGTCATAAATGTAATAAAGATGAGAGGTTCTATAAACAGGGACCGGCAACGCTAACCCAGCAGCAGCAGCAGCACACGTGATGGAACAGGGGGAGGCGCAGGAGGAGAAGGCCACGCTTTGAGACACAACAACCCAGGCCTTGCATGAGGACAAGAAGCGTGCGGATAGCATGCTTTTTACCGCCATGCAGTCATAAATGTAATATAGATGAGAGGTTCCGTAAAAAGGGACCGGCAACGCTAACCCAGCAGCAGCAGCACACGTGATGGAACAGGAGGAGGCGCAGGAGGAGAAGGCCACGCTTTTTGAGACACAACAACCCAGGCCTTGCATGAGGACAAAAAGCGTGCGGATATAGCAATGCTTTTTGCCGCCATGCAGTCATAAATGTAATAAAGATGAGAGGTTCCATAAACAGGGACCGGCAACGCTAACCCAGCAGCAGCAGCAGCACACGTGATGGAACAGGGGGAGGCGCAGGAGGAGAAGGCCACGCTTTGAGACACAACAACCCAGGCCTTGCATGAGGACAAGAAGCGTGCGGATAGCATGCTTTTTACCGCCATGCAGTCATAAATGTAATATAGATGAGAGGTTCCGTAAAAAGGGACCGGCAACGCTAACCCAGCAGCAGCAGCACACGTGATGGAACAGGAGGAGGCGCAGGAGGA
Organism: Hyperolius riggenbachi; assembly: GCF_040937935.1. Lineage (NCBI taxonomy): Eukaryota > Metazoa > Chordata > Amphibia > Anura > Hyperoliidae > Hyperolius > Hyperolius riggenbachi. Next base: position 1,633,238 of record NC_090646.1, on the reverse strand, counting down.
GAAGGCCACGCTTTTTGAGACACAACAACCCAGGCCTTGCATGAGGACAAAAAGCGTGCGGATATAGCAATGCTTTTTGCCGCCATGCAGTCATAAATGTAATAAAGATGAGAGGTTCCATAAACAGGGACCGGCAACGCTAACCCAGCAGCAGCAGCAGCACACGTGATGGAACAGGAGGAGGCGCAGGAGGAGAAGGCCACGCTTTGAGACACAACAACCCAGGCCTTGCATGAGGACAAGAAGCGTGCGGATAGCATGTTTTTTACCGCCATGCAGTCATAAATGTAATAAAGATGAGAGGTTCCATAAACAGGGACCGGCAACGCTAACCCAGCAGCAGCAGCAGCACACGTGATGGAACAGGAGGAGGTGCAGGAGGAGAAGGCCACGCTTTGAGACACAACAACCCAGGCCTTGCATGAGGACAAGAAGCGTGCGGATAGCATGCTTTTTACCGCCATGCAGTCATAAATGTAATATAGATGAGTAGATGAGAGGTTCCGTAAAAAGAGACCGGCAACGCTAACCCAGCAGCAGCAGCAGCACACGTGATGGAACAGGAGGAGGCGCAGGAGGAGAAGGCCACGCTTTTTGAGACACAACAACCCAGGCCTTGCATGAGGACAAAAAGCGTGCGGATATAGCAATGCTTTTTATATAGTGTGGGTGAGAGGTGTACTACTGTTCCCAGCAGCGACACAATGACTGGGGGGACCCTGGCTAGCCTGGCTGGAGAGAGAACTACCCTGCCTGCCTACCCAAAGCTAAACCCACAGACAAATGGCGGAGACATGACGTGGTTCGGGTATTTATTGACCCGACCCACGTGACCCGTTCGACCAATCAGAGCGCGTTCGGGTCCGAACCACGTGACCCGTTCGGCCAATCACAGCGCTAGCCGAACGTTCGGGGAACGTTCGGCCATGCGCTCTTAGTTCGGCCATATGGCCGAACGGTTTGGCCGAACACCATCAGGTGTTCGGCCGAACTCGAACATCACCCGAACAGGGTGATGTTCTGCAGAACCCGAACAGTGGCGAACACTGTTCGCCCAACACTAATCAGTATATGCAAATTCCTCAGCAGCAGAGCAGGTCTGAAGCTTGCAAAGCAAAGACAGGTCTATTATCCAGACCTGCATGCCACAGACTTAAGGAATGGTCAAACAGCTGTCTGCCTGTGCAGCCAGCTGATCGGATCATTACAGTGTGCTATCTTTGATAAGGTGTGATATCTTTGATAAGGTGTGCTATCTTTGATAAGATGTGATATCTTTGTTAAGGTGTGATATCTTTGATAAGGTATGGGGCCTGATTCACAAAGCGGTGCTAACAGTTAGCACGCTGGTGAAAAGCCCTTTATCACGCCTAAACTCAGTTTAGGCATGATAAGTTTAGGTGTGATAAGTTTAGGTGTGATAAGTTTAGGCATGATAAGTTTAGGTGTGATAAGTTTAGGCATGATAAGTTTAGGTGTGATAAGTTTAGGCATGATAAGTTTAAGCACCAACTGCGTTAGCACCGCAGTGCACAGCTGATCAAAAGTTTTACGCTAGCAAAGACTGGTGCACTTCGTATAAAGATTAATGGCGCTGCTTTGCGTGCGGGACTTTGCAAGCGATCTAAACTTATCTAAACTTAGCATGCCTAAACTTATCACACCTAAACTGGCTTTTCACCAGAGTGGTGCAATGGTTATCATGCCTAAAGTCTCTAACTGGGTTAGCACCGCTTTGTGAATCGAGCCCTAGGTGTGATATATTTCATAAGGTGTGATATCTTTGATAAGCTGTGATATCCTTGATAAGGTGTGATATCTTTGATAAGGTGTGATATTTGAGTTATCACGGTGTAGTGAAGCAAGCCCATGGAGTGATGATGCTGCTAGGTAGACCGTTGTTGAATTCTGTAAATAAATAATGCCTCTGTGACTACTGAATACCAGTGATAAATGGACAGGTTGATAGAGGAGCGCAGGTAGTGAAGGAGTATTGAGGGGGCCACAGAATAGGTAGTGAAGGGCCACACATAGCCCTGGGGCCACAGGTCCAGCATCAGAGGTCTAAGGAGAGTCCAACTCTCTGGCCAAGTCCAGCTGGCAGTGTGCAGAGGTCACTGTGGACTCTTGGAGGGAGACAGCTGCTGGCAGATAGTCATTCAGTTGTGACAGGTTCTTCTGGAAGCAGGTCCAGGATAGCCCTCTGACCAGTTGGCCAGCCTGGGCTTGAGTTACAGTCATGCTTGGAATTTGCTATAACATCCTGTTCCTGTCACCTCTCCACCCTGGGGACCCCCCATAATTCCTTAAAATGACTTATGCCAACACCAGACCAGCACAGACAGTAGAGTCATAACATCGCCAGACCCCGATACTCCTGATACTAGAAACAGTCACCTCTCCATCCTGGGGACCCCCCATAATTCCTGATAATGACTTATGCTGACACCAGACCAGCACAGACAGTAGAGTCATAACATTGCCAGACCCCGATACTCCTGATACTAGATACAGTCACCTCTCCACCCTGGGGACCCCCCATAATTCCTGATAATGACTTATGCCGACACCAGACCAGCACAGACAGTAGAGTCATAAAATTGCCAGACCCCGATACTCCTGATACTAGATACAGTCACCTCTCCATCCTGGGGACCCCCCATTACTCCTGATACTAGATACAGTCACCTCTCCATCCTGGGGACCCCCCATAATTCCTGATAATGACTTATGCTGACACCAGACCAGCACAGACAGTAGAGTCATAAAATCGCCAGACCCCGATACTCCTGATACTAGATACAGTCACCTCTCCATCCTGGGGACCCCCCATAATTCCTGATAATGACTTATGCCGACACCAGACCAGCACAGACAGTAGAGTCATAAAATCGCCAGACCCCGATACTCCTGATACTAGATACAGTCACCTCTCCATCCTGGGGACCCCCCATAATTCCTGATAATGAATTATGCCGACACCAGACCACCACAGACAGTAGAGTCATAAAATTGCCAGACCCCGATACTCCTGATACTAGATACAGTCACCTCTCCATCCTGGGGACCCCCCATAATTCCTGATAATGACTTATGCCAACACCAGACCAGCACAGACAGTAGAGTCATAAAATCGCCAGCCCCCGATACTCCTGATACTAGATACAGTCACCTCTCCATCCTGGGGACCCCCCATTACTCCTGATACTAGATACAGTCACCTCTCCATCCTGGGGACCCCCCATAATTCCTGATAATGACTTATGCTGACACCAGACCAGCACAGACAGTAGAGTCATAAAATCGCCAGACCCCGATACTCCTGATACTAGATACAGTCACCTCTCCATCCTGGGGACCCCCCATTACTCCTGATACTAGATACAGTCACCTCTCCATCCTGGGGACCCCCCATAATTCCTGATAATGACTTATGCTGACACCAGACCAGCACAGACAGTAGAGTCATAAAATCACCAGAACCCGATACTTCTGATACTAGATACAGTCACCTTTTCTGCCGTCAGATAAACTTGGCTGCATCATGGATCCCACTGATCTGACAGACTTTAGTTTGGGGAATTTATGAGAAATGGTGGCATCCGGTAACACCTGAACATTCACCACACACAATCTATGCCGAGGAATACTCACCGATCTGCGGCCCTCTGTCCCCATGTCGTGTGGTGATGTCACCAGATGAGATCAGATTGTGTCACCAACAACCGTCCCAGAGTGTGGTGATGTCACACGAGAGATGAGGACATACATATGTGCGACAACCATTACTATTTCTGAGCTACCACCTATTCCTGTGTTCACGTGTCCCCCAGTGTGTGTATATCAGTATGTGTACCTGTCGTGTGTCCCCCAGTGTGTATATGGTGATTGTATGTGTGTAGTGTAGCTCTGTGTGGCCTCCTGTTGCGTCGCCCCAAGTGTGTCAGTCACTGTTGTGTGTCCCCCAGTGTGTGTACCTGTCATGTGCCCTACAGTATATGTACCTGTGGTGTTTACCTATATCTGTGTCAGTGTGTAGCTGTGTACGGTGTGAGTGTATAGCTGTGTCAGTGTGTAGCTGTGTACGGTGTAAGTGTATAGCTGTGTCAGTGTGTAGCTGTGTCAGTGTGTAGCTGTGTCAGTGTGTAGCTGTGTCAGTGTTAGGCTGTGTGCGGTGTCAGTGTGTAGCTGTGTCAGTGTGTAGCTGTGTGCGGTGTCAGTGTATAGCTGTGTCAGTGTGTAGCTGTGTCAGTGTATAGCTGTGTCAGTGTATAGATGTGTCAGTGTATAGATGTGTCAGTGTGTAGCTGTATCAGTGTGTAGCTGTGTCAGTGTGTAGCTGTGTGCGGTGTCAGTGTATAGCTGTGTCAGTGTGTAGCTGTGTCAGTGTGTAGCTGTGTGCAGTGTCAGTGTATAGCTGTGTCAGTGTGTAGCTGTGTCAGTGTATAGATGTGTCACTGTGTAGCTGTGTCAGTGTGTAGCTGTGTCAGTGTGTAGCTGTATCAGTGTGTAGCTGTGTCAGTGTGTAGCTGTGTCAGTGTGTAGCTGTGTCAGTGTGTAGCTGTGTCAGTGTTAGGCTGTGTGCGGTGTCAGTGTGTAGCTGTGTCAGTGTGTAGCTGTATGCGGTGTAAGTGTATAGCTGTGTCAGTGTGTAGCTGTGTCAGTGTATAGATGTGTCACTGTGTAGCTGTATCAGTGTGTAGCTGTGTCAGTGTGTAGCTGTGTGCGGTGTCAGTGTATAGCTGTGTCAGTGTATAGCTGTGTCAGTGTATAGATGTGTCAGTGTGTAGCTGTATCAGTGTGTAGCTGTGTCAGTGTGTAGCTGTGTGTGGTGTCAGTGTATAGCTGTGTCAGTGTGTAGCTGTGTCAGTGTATAGATGTGTCAGTGTGTAGCTGTGTCAGTGTGTAGCTGTATGCGGTGTCAGTGTATAGATGTGTCAGTGTGTAGCTGTGTCAGTGTGTAGCTGTATGCGGTGTCAGTGTATAGCTGTGTCAGTGTGTAGCTGTGTCAGTGTATAGATGTGTCAGTGTGTAGCTGTATCAGTGTGTAGCTGTGTCAGTGTGTAGCTGTGTGCGGTGTCAGTGTATAGCTGTGTCAGTGTATAGCTGTGTCAGTGTGTAGCTCTGTCAGTGTGTAGCTGTGTCAGTGTGCAGCAGTGTGCGGCGTGGGTGAGCGGTGACAGGCAGGCAGGCCCCGGCGTCAGCGGTCAGAGAGTGGCTGCAGGAAGGAGGAAGGGGAATCTCTGATTTGTACAGTGAGAGACACAACTGCAGCTGCTAAAAATATACCAAGACCACGAGGAGGAGAAGGGGAGAGCGCAGCTGCCGATCCCCCCCAACTCCCGCCTGACCACACCCCTACATGTGTAATAATAATACTGTGTGACTGTGGTGAGGGCATTAGAGTGTAAGCTCCTCTGGTGCAGAGACTGATGGGAATGGATCAGTGATCTCTGTACAGCGCTGTGGAATATGTCAGAGCTATATAAATGTATAATAATAATAGTGTGTGACTGTGGTGGGGACATTAGATTGTAAGCTCCTCTGGTGCAGAGACTGATGGGAATGGATTAGTGATCTCTGTACAGCGCTGTGGTATAGGTCAGAGCTATATAAATGTATAATAATAATAGTGTGTGACTGTGGTGAGGACATTAGAGTGTAAGCTCCTCTGGTACAGAGACTGATGGGAATGGATCAGTGATCTCTGTACAGCGCTGTGGAATATGTCAGAGCTATATAAATGTATAATAATAATAGTGTGTGACTGTGGTGAGGACATTAGAGTGTAAGCTCCTCTGGTGCAGAGACTGATGGGAATGGATCAGTGATCTCTGTACAGCGCTGTGGTATATGTCAGAGCTATATAAATGTATAATAGTAATAATAGTGTGTGACTGTGGTGAGGACATTAGAGTGTAAGCTCCTCTGGTGCAGAGACTGATGGGAATGGATCAGTGATCTCTGTACAGCGCTGTGGTATATGTCAGAGCCATATAAATGTATAATAATAGTGTGTGACTGTGGTGAGGACATTAGAGTGTAAGCTCCTCTGGTGCAGAGACTGATGGGAATGGATCAGTGATCTCTGTACAGCGCTGTGGTATATGTCAGAGCTATATAAATGTATAATAATAATAGTGTGTGACTGTGGTGAGGACATTAGAGTGTAAGCTCCTCTGGTATAGAGACTGATGGGAATGGATCAGTGATCTCTGTACAGCGCTGTGGTATATGTCAGAGCTATATAAATGTATAATAATAATAATAGTGTGTGACTGTGGTGAGGACATTAGAGTGTAAGCTCCTCTGGTGCAGAGACTGATGGGAATGGATCAGTGATCTCTGTACAGCGCTGTGGAATATGTCAGAGCTATATAATGTATAATAATAATAGTGTGTGACTGTGGTGAGGACATTAGAGTGTAAGCTCCTCTGGTGCAGAGACTGATGGGAATGGATCAGTGATCTCTGTACAGCGTTGTGGTATATGTCAGAGCTATATAAATGTATAATAATAATAGTGTGTGACTGTGGTGAGGACATTACAGTGTAAGCTCCTCTGGTGCAGAGACTGATGGGAGTGGATCAGTGATCTCTGTACAGCGCTGTGGAATATGTCAGAGCTATATAAATGTATAATAATAATAATAGTGTGTGACTGTGGTGAGGACATTACAGTGTAAGCTCCTCTGGTGCAGAGACTGATGGGAATGGATCAGTGATCTCTATACAGTGCTGTGGTATATGTCAGAGCTATATAAATGTATAATAATAGTGTGTGACTGTGGTGAGGACATTAGAGTGTAAGCTCCTCTGGTGCAGAGACTGATGGGAATGGATCAGTGATCTCTGTACAGCGCTGTGGAATATGTCAGAGCTATATAAATGTATAATAATAATAGTGTGTGACTGTGGTGAGGACATTAGAGTGTAAGCTCCTCTGGTGCAGAGACTGATGGGAATGGATCAGTGATCTCTGTACAGCGCTGTGGTATATGTCAGAGCTATATAAATGTATAATAATAATAGTGTGTGACTGTGGTGAGGACATTAGAGTGTTAGCTCCTCTGGTGCAGAGACTGATGGGAATGGATCAGTGATCTCTGTACAGCGCTGTGGTATATGTCAGAGCTATATAAATGTATAATAATAATAGTGTGTGACTGTGGTGAGGACATTAGAGTGTTAGCTCCTCTGGTGCAGAGACTGATGGGAATGGATCAGTGATCTCTGTGATATGTATATTCATGACCCGTGAAAAATATGAAACATTTTGAGACCAAACAGCAGCTTTCTAGCATGGATATCAGAATGATATTTATTCTCCCAGCATGACTGGCTGCTGCCCGGAATTGGTTTTGGCAATAGCAGACCATAAGATAAGAACAAAAGTTACAGCAGTAGCGAGTGTGAAGACAGATAGGTAACAATGATAGTGTGATAGCGCAAATAACAAAAATGTGTAATATCAGCATAAGGTGGAACAGCAGTAGCTGTGGCTGCAGCCTAAAGGGGGCGCCTCTTACCCCCTCTGTGTTTGCCTCCCTCCATGTGAGGGTAAGTCTGGTCACCACTCATGTCAGGACCTTACTGCTGAGTGCGACCCTCACCACCCTCTCTGGAGACCCAGAGTGGAGTCAGGTTTGTGCAGCTCCAGCTGTTTCCACCTAATTTTCATTTTTCTACACTTTGTGATGTAACTGCACCTTATCTCTGGGCTTTCTTCTTGGGGTGCATTGCTCCCCATTCCCTACGGCATACTGGAGAAGAACCCCCAAAACTTCAACCAACATAAAGATGGGTGTCCCGATCCCCGGAGAAGACCAAAGGACTTCTACCAACATAAAGATGGGTGTCCTGGTCCCCGGACAAGACTAAAGGACTTCTGCCAACATAAAGATGGGTGTCCTGGTCCCCGGACAAGACTAAAGGACTTCTGCCAACATAAAGATGGGTGTCCTGGTCCCCGGAGAACACCAAAGGACTTCTACCAACATAAAGATGGGTGTCCTGGTCCCCGGAGAACACCAAAGGACTTCTACCAACATAAAGATGGGTGTCCTGGTCCCCGGAGAACACCAAAGGACTTCTACCAACATAAAGATGGGTGTCCTGGTCCCCAGAGAAGATCAAAGGATTTCTACCAACATAAAGATAGGTGTCCCGGTCCCCGGAGAAGACCAAAGGACTTCTACCAACATAAAGATGGGTGTCCTGGTCCCCGGAGAAGACCAAAGGACTTCTACCAACATAAAGATGGGTGTCCTGGTCCCCAGAGAAGACCAAAGGATTTCTACCAACATAAAGATGGGTGTCGTGGGCCCCGGAGAAGACCAAAGGACTTCTACCAACATAAAGATGGGTGTCCTGGTCCCCGGAGAAGACCAAAGGACTTCTACCAACATAAAGATGGGTGTCCTGGTCCCCAGAGAAGACCAAAGGACTTCTACCAACATAAAGATGGGTGTCTTGGTCCCCAAAGAAGACCAAATGACTTCTACCAACATAAAGATGGGTGTCCTGGTCCCCAGAGAAGACTAAAGGACTTCTGCCAACATAAAGATGGGTGTCCCGATCCCCGGAGAAGACCAAATGACTTCTACCAACATAAAGATGGGTGTCCTGGTCCCCGGAGAAGACCAAAGGACTTCTGCCAACATAAAGATGGGTGTCCCGATCCCCGGAGAAGACCAAATGACTTCTACCAACACACTGACTACTATTTCAAATGATTGTAAAGGATGAGACATGCTACAAGATCAGGTAGGTGATCACTACATAAGGTGTAGAGTGTTGTGCCGTGTCAGCCATCAGTAAAAGCAAGAAGCTTTCAATCAGGATTATGCCATTTATTGGCTATCTTAGAGGTAAATAAAGAGTAGGCTTTCAGCTAGTAAGCCTTCTTCAGACTTTGTCCCTGTATATTAACAAGATGTTAGAGCACACAGCTTCCATACACCGGACATTCAGAGGATCCTTCCTGGGCAACCTCCAGCTTCCTTTCAGATCCTACAGCCACAAGCTTCACCTGTAAGGAGAATAGAAACATCAACCTTATTTCAGTTGCCCCGTGGAAGGTATAACATCTGAGGTCAATGAAACCGTCTGCTCAGGGCCAAACAATTACAGTCCAGGTAAGACAAAGGAGATCAGATGACTGTCAATCCAAGGGATAGATGGACTCAAGGTCAGGAACTAGCCTGGGAGCATACACAGAAGACCAGGCAGCCAGGCAGATAAAGAAGACTATGCAGGTATGCCGTGTGGCCAGGAAGGCACTCTGCTTTGATCTCCAGAGGTCCTCTGTGGAGAGCGGCTAACCCTCCAGAAGGACAACCATCTCTGCAGCAATCCATCCATCAGACCTGTATGTAGAGTGGCCAGAAGGAAGCTACTCCTTAGTAAAAGGCACATGGCAGCCTGTCTGTAGTCTGCCAAAAGGCACCTGAAGGACTCTCAGACCATGAGAAACACAATTCTCTGGTCTGATGAGTAAAAGACTGAACTCTGGTGATGGCAGCATCATCACCAGGCCAATACCATCCCTACAGTGAAGCATAGTGGTGGCAGCATCATCACCAGGCCAATACCATCCCTACAGTGAAGCATGGTGGTGGCAGCATCATCCCCAGGCCAATACTATCCCTACAGTGAAGCATGGTGGTGGCAGCATCATCGCCAGGCCAATACCATCCCTACAGTGAAGCATGGTGGTGGCAGCATCATCCCCAGGCCAATACCATCCCTACAGTGAAGCATGGTGGTGTAAGCATCATCGTCAGGCCAATACCATCCCTACAGTGAAGCATGGTGGTGGCAGCATCATCACCAGGCCAATACCATCCCTACAGTGAAGCATAGTGGTGGAAGCATCATCACCAGGCCAATACCCTCCCTACAGTGAAGCATGGTGGAGGCAGCATCATCACCAGGCCAATACCATCCCTACAGTGAAGCATGGTGGTGGCAGCATCATCGCCAGGCCAATACCATCCCTACAGTGAAGCATGGTGGTGGCAGCATCATCGCCAGGCCAATACCATCCCTACAGTGAAGCATGGTGGTGGCAGCATAATCGCCAGGCCAATACCATCCCTACAGTGAAGCATGGTGGTGGCAGCATCATCACCAGGCCAATACCATCCCTACAGTGAAGCATGGTGGGGGCATCATCATCACCAGGCCAATACCATCCCTACAGTGAAGCATGGTGGTGGCAGCATCATCACCAGGCCAATACCATCCCTACAGTGAAGCATGGTGGAGGCAGCATCATCACCAGGCCAATACCATCCCTACAGTGAAGCATGGTGGTGGCAGCATCATCACCAGGCCAATACCATCCCTACAGTGAAGCATGGTGGTGGCAGCATCATCACCAGGCCAATACCATCCCTACAGTGAAGCATGGTGGTGGCAGCATCATCACCAGGCCAATACAATCTCTACAGTGAAGCATGGTGGTGGCAGCATCATCACCAGGCCAATAGCATAACTACAGTGAAGCATGGTGGTGGCAGCATCATCACCAGGCCAATACCATCCCTACAGTGAAGCATGGTGGGGGGCAGCATCATCCCCAGGTCAAAGCCATCCCTACAGTGAAGCATGGTGGTGGCAGCATCATCACCAGGCCAATACCCTCCCTACAGTGAAGCATGGTGGTGGCAGCATCATCACCAGGCCAAAACCATCCCTACAGTGAAGCATGGTGGTGGCAGCATCATCACCAGGCCAATACCCTCCCTACAGTGAAGCATGGTGGTGGCAGCATCATCACCAGGCCAATACCATCCCTACAGTGAAGCATGGTGGTGGCAGCATCATCACCAGGCCAATACCATCCCTACAGTGAAGCATGGTGGAGGCAGCATCATCACCAGGCCAATACCATCCCTACAGTGAAGCATGGTGGAGGCAGCATCATCCCCAGGCCAATACCATCCCTACAGTTAAGCATGGTGGAGGCAGCATCATCACCAGGCCAATACCATCCCTACAGTGAAGCATGGTGGTGGCAGCATCATCACCAGGCCAATACCATCCCTACAGTGAAGCATGGTGGTGGCAGCATCATCACCAGGCCAATACCCTCCCTACAGTGAAGCATGGTGGAGGCAGCATCATCACCAGGCCAATACCCTCCCTACAGTGAAGCATGGTGGTGGCAGCATTATCACCAGGCCAATACCATCCCTACAGTGAAGCATGGTGGTGGCAGCATCCTCACTAGGCCAATACCATCCCTACAGTGAAGCATGGTGGAGGCAGCATCATCACCAGGCCAATACCATCCCTACAGTGAAGCATGGTGGTGGCAGCATCATCACCAGGCCAATACCATCCCTACAGTGAAGCATGGTGGTGGCAGCATCATCACCAGGCCAATACCCTCCCTACAGTGAAGCATGGTGGTGGCAGCATCATCACCAGGCCAATACCATCCCTACAGTGAAGCATGGTGGTGGCAGCATCATCACCAGGCCAATACCATCCCTACAGTGAAGCATGGTGGTGGCAGCATCATCACCAGGCCAATACCATCCCTACAGTGAAGCATGGTGGTGGCAGCATCATCACCAGGCCAATACCATCCCTACAGTGAAGCATGGTGGGGGCATCATCACCAGGCCAATACCATCCCTACAGTGAAGCATGGTGGTGGCGGTATCATCACCAGGCAATACCATCCCTACAGTGAAGCATGGTGGTGGCAGCATCATCACCAGGCAATACCATCCCTACAGTGAAGCATGGTGGTGGCAGCATCATCACCAGGCCAATACCATCCCTACAGTGAAGCATGGTGGTGGCAGCATCATCACCAGGCAATACCATCCCTACAGTGAAGCATGGTGGTGGCGGTATCATCACCAGGCAATACCATCCCTACAGGGAAGCATGGTGGTGGCAGCATCATCACCAGGCCAATACCATCCCTACAGTGAAGCATGGTGGTGGCGGTATCATCACCAGGCAATACCATCCCTACAGTGAAGCATGGTGGAGGCAGCATCATCACCAGGCCAATACCATCCCTACAGTGAAGCATGGTGGTGGCAGCATCATCACCAGGCCAATACCCTCCCTACAGTGAAGCATGGTGGAGGCAGCATCATCACCAGGCCAATACCATCCCTACAGTGAAGCATGGTGGTGGCAGCATCATCACCAGGCCAATACCATCCCTACAGTGAAGCATGGTGGAGGCAGCATCATCACCAGGCCAATACCATCCCTACAGTGAAGCATGGTGGTGGCAGCAGCATCACCAGGCCAATACCAGCCCTACAGTAAAGCATGGTGGTGGCAGCATCATCACCAGGCCAATACCCTCCCTACAGTGAAGCATGGTGGAGGCAGCATCATGCTGAGGGGAACTGGGAGACTAGTCAGGATGAAGGGAAAGATGGCTGCAGCAATGTACAGAGACATCCTAGATGAACACCTGCTCCAGAGAGCTCTTGTACTCAGACTGGAGGATGGTTCATCTTTCAGCAGGACAACAACCCTAAACACACAGCCAAGATATCACAGGAGTGGCTTCAGGACAACTCTGTGAGTGGCCTGGAGGCGCCCAGCCAGAGCCCAGACTTGAATCCGACTGAAAATCTGTGGAGAGATCTTAACCACTTAAGGACCATAGGCTGACACCCCCTAGTGACAAGGACCATAGGCTGACACCCCCTAGTGACAAGGACCATAGGCTGACACCCCCTAGTGACAAGGACCATAGGCTGACACCCCCTAGTGACAAGGACCATAGGCTGACACCCCCTAGTGACAAGAACCATAGGCTGACAACCCCTAGTGACAAGGACCATAGGATGACACCCCCTAGTGACAAGGACCATAGGCTGACACCCCCTAGTGACAAGGACCATAGGCTGACACCCCCTAGTGACAAGGACCATAGGCTGACATCCCCTAGTGACAAGGGCCATAGGCTGACACCCCCTAGTGACAAGGACCATAGGCTGACACCCCCTAGTGACAAGGACCATAGGCTGACACCCCCTAGTGACAAGGACCATACGCTGACATCCCATAGTGACAAGGCCCATAGGCTGACACCCCCTAGTGACAAGGACCATAGGCTGACACCCCATAGTGACAAGGAACATAGGCTGACACCCCCTAGTGACAAGGACCATAGGCTGACACCCCATAGTGACAAGGACCATAGGCTGACACCCCCTAGTGACAAGGACCATAGGCTGACATCCCCTAGTGACAAGGGCCATAGGCTGACACCCCCTAGTGACAAGGGCCATAGGCTGACACCCCCTAGTGACAAGGACTATAGGCTGACACCCCCTAGTGACAAGGACCATAGGCTGACATCCCATAGTGACAAGGACCATAGGCTGACACCCCCTAGTGACAAGGACCATAGGCTGACACCCCATAGTGACAAGGACCATAGGCTGACGCCCCCTAGTGACAAGGACCATAGGCTGACACCCCATAGTGACAAGGACCATAGGCTGACACCCCATAGTGACAAGGGCTATAGGCTGACACCCCCTAGTGACAAGGACCATAGGCTGACACCCCCTAGTGACAAGGACCATAGGCTGACATCCCATAGTGACAAGGACCATAGGCTGACACCCCATAGTGACAAGGAACATAGGCTGACGCCCCCTAGTGACAAGGACCATAGGCTGACACCCCATAGTGACAAGGACCATAGGCTGACACCCCATAGTGACAAGGACCATAGGCTGACACCCCATAGTGACAAGGACCATAGGCTGACACCCCATAGTGACAAGGACCATAGGCTGACACCCCCTAGTGACAAGGACCATAGGCTGACACCCCCTAGTGACAAGGACCATAGGCTGACACCCCCTAGTGACAAGGACCATAGGCTGACATCCCATAGTGACAAGGACCATAGGCTGACACCCCCTAGTGACAAGGACCATAGGCTGACACCCCATAGTGACAAGGAACATAGGCTGACGCCCCCTAGTGACAAGGACCATAGGCTGACACCCCATAGTGACAAGGACCATAGGCTGACACCCCATAGTGACAAGGACCATAGGCTGACACCCCATAGTGACAAGGACCATAGGCTGACACCCCATAGTGACAAGGACCATAGGCTGACACCCCATAGTGACAAGGACCATAGGCTGACACCCCCTAGTGACAAGGACCATAGGCTGACACCCCCTAGTGACAAGGACCATAGGCTGACACCCCATAGTGACCAGGTTATTTTTTACAAATCAGGCCATTGCAGCTCGCTGCAGGGATATACAACTCAGCACACAAGTGATGCAAACCCCCCCCCGTTTTCTGCCCACCAGCAGAGCTTTCTGTTGGTGGGCCCTGATCCCTTGTGAATTGTTTGTTTATTTGTTTCTGTATTTATGTTTATGTCATGGTCATCCCTCTGTACACATCAGTCCTCACATCTCCTCAGTATTATAGGACCAGCATCACATGTGTCATGGTCATCCCTCTGTACACATCAGTCCTCAGATCTCCTCAGTATTATAGGACCAGCATCACATACAGTAGCAGTAAAAAGTACAGTATGTGACCCCTTCGGCATTATATGGATTTCTGCACAAATTAGTCATAAAATGTGATCTGATCTTCCTCTAAGTCACAACAATAGACAATCACAGTCTGCTTACACTAATACCACACAATAGGACAACAACCCAAAGCATATAAGTAAATCAACAACAGAATGGCTTAAACAGAGGTAAATACGCCTTTTGGAGTGGCCCAGTCAGAGTCCTGACCTCATCGCGATTGAGATGCTGTGGCATGACGTCAAGAAAGTGATTTACACCAGATATCCCAAGAATATTGCTGAATTGTTCTGTAAAGAGGAATGGTCAAAGATTACTCCTGACCGTTGAGCACGTCTGATCTGCAACTACAGGAAACGTTTGGTTGAAGTTATTGCTGCCAAAGGAGGTTCAACCAGTTATTAAATCCAAGAGTTCACATACCTTCTCCACCTGCACTGTGAATGTTTACATGAGATGTTCAATAACAACCTGGAAACATTGAATTATTTGTGTGGTATTAGTGTAAGCAGACTGTGATTGTCTGTTGTTGTGACTTAGATGAAGATCAGATCACATTTGATGACCAATTTGTGCAGAAACCCATATCATTCCAAAGGGTTCACATACTTTTTATTGCTGCTGCATGTCATGGTCATCCTTCTGTACATGTGACATCTGGCTGGACACGGCATCGTTCTACACATCCATGAAAGAGTTAAGTATGTGACATCATCAGCGTGGGGGGCTCAGCAGACCCCGCTGTCCTTTCTGGAAAATGTCAGGGAACAATGACAGAGGAGGCATTGTGTGCTGTCCCTTCCATGCCATACAATCATCTCTCTATACTACGACTTTACAAACTACGTCTACATTATATACCATTATACACACCATGGATAGAGCCATATCTACATTATACACACCATGGATAGAGCCATATCTACATTATACGCACCATGGATAGAGCCATATCTACCATTATACACACCATGGATGGAGCCATATCTACATTATACACACCATGGATAGAGCCATATCTACATTATACACACCATGGATAGAGCCATATCTACATTACACACACCATGGATAGAGCCATATCTACATTATACGCACCATGGATAGAGCCATATCTACATTATACACACCATTGATAGAGCCATATCTACATTACACACACCATGGATAGAGCCATATCTACATTATACGCACCATGGATAGAGCCATATCAACATTATACGCACCATGGATAGAGCCATATCTACATTATACACACCATGGATAGAGCCATATCTACATTATACACACCATGGATAGAGCCATATCTACAATATACACACCATGGATAGAGCCATATCTATAATATACACACCATGGACAGAGCCATATCTACAATATACACACCATGGATAGAGCCATATCTATAATATACACACCATGGACAGAGCCATAGCTACATTATACACACCATGGATAGAGCCATATCTACATTATACGCACCATGGATAGAGCCATATCTACATTATACACACCATGGATAGAGCCATATCTACATTATACACACCATGGATAGAGCCATATCTACATTATACACACCATGGATAGAGCCATATCTACAATATACACACCATGGATAGAGCCATATCTATAATATATACACCATGGACAGAGCCATAGCTACATTATACACACCATGGATAGAGCCATATCTACATTATACGCACCATGGATAGAGCCATATCTACATTATACACACCATGGATAGAGCCATATCTACATTATACACACCATGGATAGAGCCATATCTACATTATACACACCATGGATAGAGCCATATCTATAATATACACACCATGGACAGAGCCATAGCTACATTATACACACCATGAATAGAGCCATAGCTACATTATACACACCACGGATAGAGCCATAGCTACATTATACACACCACGGATAGAGCCATATCTACATTATACACACCATGGATAGAGCCATATTTACATTATACACACCATGGATAGAGCCATATCTACATTGTACACACCATGGATAGAGCCATATCTACATTATACACACCATGGATAAAGCCATATCTACATTATACACACCATTATACACACCATGGATAGAGCCATATCTACAATATACACACCATGGATAGAGCCATATCTACATTATACACACCATGGACAGAGCCATATCTACATTATACACACCATGGACAGAGCCATATCTACCATTATACACACCATGGACAGAGCCATATCTACATTATACACACCATGGATAGAGCCATATCTACATTATACACACCATGGATAGAGCCATGGCTACATTATACACACCATGGATAGAGCCATATCTACCATTATACACACCATGGATAGAGCCATATCTACATTGTACACACCATGGACAGAGCCATATCTACCATTATACACACCATGGACAGAGCCATATCTACATTATACACACCATGGACAGAGCCATATCTACCATTATACACACCATGGACAGAGCCATATCTACATTATACACACCATGGATAGAGCCATATCTACATTATACACACCATGGACAGAGCCATATCTACAATATTTACCATTATACACACCATGGACAGAGCCAAAGCTACATTATACACACCATGGATAGAGCCATATCTACATTATCACACCATGGATAGAGCCATATCTACATTATACACACCATGGACAGAAACATATCTACATTATATTCCATTATACACATCATGGACAGAGCCATATCTACATTATACACACCATGAATAGAGCCATAGCTACATTATACACACCATGGATAGAGTCATAGCTACATTATACACACCATGGATAGAGCCATAGCTACATTATACACACCATGGATAGAGCCATATCTACATTATACACACCATGAATAGAGCAATAGCTACATTATACACACCATGGATAGAGCCATATCTACATTATACACACCATGGATAGAGCCATAGCTACATTATGCACACCATGGATAGAGCCATATCTACATTTTACACACCATGGATAGAGCTATAGCTACATTATACACACCATGGATAGAGCCATATCTACATTATACACACCACGGATAGAGCCATAGCTACATTATACACACCATGGATAGAGCCATATCTACATTATACACACCATGGATAGAGCCATAGCTACATTATACACACAATGGATAGAGCCAAATCTACAATATACACACCACGGATAGAGCCATATCTACCATTATACACCCATTGATAGTGCCATATCTACGTTATACACACCATGGATAGAGCCATATCTACATTATACACACCATGGACAAAGCCATATTTACATTATACACAGCGTGGATAGAGTCATATCTACATTATACACAGCGTAGATAGAGCAATATCTACATTATACACAGCGTGGATAGAGTCATATCTACATTATACACACCGTGGACAGAGCCATATCTACATTATACACACCATGGACAGAGCCATATCTACCATTATACACAACATGGATAGAGCCATATTTACATTATACACACCATGGACAGAGCCATAGCTACATTATACACACCATGGATAGAGCCATATCTACATTATACACACCATGGATAGAGCCACATTTACATTATACACACCGTGGATAGAGCCATATCTACATTGTACACACCATGGATAGAGCCAT